>NW_021167218.1:0-3361 GCF_004022145.1 Paecilomyces variotii | reverse complement strand
CTTTCTTCTATTATATTGCCTCTCTATTTATATTATACTCTATTTTTATATTTAGCTAGGTGTTTCTTATTAAACTCCTTTTTTTTTAAGTAAGTTAAGCCTTTTATTTACTATTATTAGCATAGTATTAATAATAATTAATATCTTCCTTTTTAATAGTTAATTAGCTTAAATGCTAGTATTATTATTAGGGCTATTTTTAAAATATCTATACTTCTATTATTTAGCCTTTAAAAAAGTTTTATCTCTTTCTTAATATTAAGTATATTAGCTCAGCTTTAATAATAATCCTTTAATCTATATCTAGTAATAGGCTATAACTCTTAGAAATCCTCTTACTTCCTATAAGTTCTAATAAAATAGCTACTTTAAAATCTTAATTACCTTAGCTAACTTAAGATATTTCCCCTTAATATTATATATATAGCCTATTATTTTAATTTTTAGTACTATAAATTATAATTTCTCCTTAATAATTATTAAACCTGCAAGTTTAAGACTATATAGTACTTTATTAATATTCTAAATATATTTAAATATAAACCTTCTAATTCTTAGCAGTATCTCTTCCCTTTTATAGTTAGTCTTAGGTCCTTATATTAGTATATTATCTAGAAATATATTATAGATATTAAGAATATTATCTGCTAATGCTCTTATAACTCTTTATATAAACTCTTATATTATATTTATCTATCTTTAAGATAATTTAGTTTAATAAACTAAACTAATCCTTAGCATATAAAAAACTATTAAGTCCTATAATTTTTTAGCTAACTTTAACTAATTATACCTAGAGAATAAGTCTATAAATATTAATATTAGTATTTTATTAAACTCTTCTAAAAACTTATTAATTAAAGAAAGTAGATTAGTATTTTATATTATTATTTAATTAACTTTTATAGCTATATTAATTAGCTAATATTTACTATTTTTCTTTTTATTAAGAACTATAGATTTTAGTAGGGTCCTTAATTATATTTAAGGACTTTTATATTTATTCTCTTTTTTACTATTTCTTATACTATATTATAAAATACCTTTAATATTAAGAAGCTCTTTACTTATTATAGTTTGTAATCTATAGTCTAAATAATAATTAAAGGTATAATCTTTAGATATATTTATCTAATTTTTTTAAAGATTTAGGTAAGAACTATTTTTTAAGCAAAAAATATTTTTATTAATAGTTCTTTCTCTCTTAGCTATAAATTATTACCTATAATAAGGTTCTTCAGATAGTCTAGTATTAATCTTATTTCTTTCTTAATATCTAATATCTTTAGCTAGATATATTTAGTAAATTTTCTATATATTTTTTTATATTTTTTTAGGGGTTTTTATAATAGTACTCTTTAATAACTTTTTTTTATTTTAATAATTCTCTTAAAGCTATTATAGGTCTATTTAATATATTTATTAAATAAATCTTTTTATATTTCTTCTTATACTATATATTAATAGAATATTTTATTTTTATAATAAAAAGGTTATACTTTCTAGATAGTTTATACTCCTATAATTTTCTAACTCCTTTATTTAATTTAATAGGTTTAAATATCTTTACCCCTTTATTTTTAATTTCTTTGCTTACTTTAAAGCTAATATTATTTATTAAATATAGCTTTTACAGGCCTTTTCTATTCTTAGTTTAATATCTATTATTCTTTTCTAACTCTAATTTAATAACTCTTATACCTAGGATAATAGATTATATAATATCTTTTCCCTTAATTTATTTCTCAGATTATCTATTGAAAATATTTAAATAATAGCTTAATTCTTTTAGTTTATAGAGTAAATTATACTCTTTATTATTTTATTTAATAGAGTAATATATTATAAATATATTTAATACTTAAAAGGCCGTCCTAGAATATAATTATAGTTAATCTTATTATTTATTATAAAGAAAGAGATTTTATAATAAAAGATTTTATTTATATAGATATTTCTTTATAAAGACTTATAAAAGGAGTCTGCCTATTATCTGCTAATATTATATTATCTCTAAATTTTTAGCTTATAATAAGTTTATAATAATTTACTATATCTTTATATATTATATTAATTTTGGCTCTACTATTTATTATAATATTTTATACTTCCTTATAATTATTAATTTTAATTAGTAACTTTAGAGTTGTAGCTATATATAGTATCTTATCTTTATTAAAAGGCTTAAGTTATAAGGATATATAAGTATATTAATCTATATTATTTATTATATACTCTATATTTAATATAGAGGTATTAAACTACTATTCCTTTAATATGATAGAATATTGCCTTTAGTATTTACCTATTATAGTTATAAGGTAAATAAGGCCTTATATAAATTAGGAGATAGATTAATAAGATTCCTGATTAATATTTAAAACTTTAGTTATCTATTATTTAGTTTATAATCTCTATTATATTAATACTCCCTTTAGGCTTATTTATAACTTTAAATCTCTTTAATTTTTATTTCTCTTTTATTTATAATTTTTTTATCTTTACTCTACTTAGGTATATCTTTTATTTCCTCTTTATTATCCTTATTTTCTTAATTCGTATTTAAAGGCTAATAATTATAAATTAGTTTATCTTAACTAAAAAAATCTCTATTCTTATTTAATTATTTTCTATAATTTTTTTTTTATATAATATTTATCCCGCTTTATCTTTTCTTTACTTCTTAAAGCTTATCTAATCCTATTATATTAATAAAATAGTAATTTTTTATAATATCCCTGGCTTCTTTTCTTAGAGCTTAAATTATCCCTAGGCTATTTTAATATAAGTAACTGGATATTATACGTAATTAAGCTAATATTCTTTTTGCTCTTCTTTTAGTCTCTATTTAATAATTTCTTTTTATAATATATTCCCCTATTAAGATAAATAACTTCTCTATTTTATTTTCTAGCTTAAAGTAAAGTTTATAATCTTTTTCTTAATAATAAGTTTTTAATTAAGAAGCTTTTTAATCTAAATAATAGAATTAAATAATTAGGAGCCTAATAGAAGTTATATAAGTTTAGAGATATTTTAAATTCTCTAATTAGGTTAAATCCTAAAGATACTCTAGCTTATATATTTATACTAGCATTAGGCATGCTATTATTAGGCCCCCTATAATTATATACTATATAATTTTAACTTTTTAAACTCTTTTTTAATTAATTAATTTATAACTGCTCTATTAACTTATTTTAATACTCTATTATTTAGTTCTATTCTTATTCTTATTTAGGTAAGTTTTATTAAGTTTAATAAAAAGTTATATATCTTCTTTAATTACCTTTTCCTTTATTAAAACTATTATATCTTAATCTTCTCTAATTTTACTGCTATTAAAATAGTAAAGGATTTT
>NW_021167217.1:0-3492 GCF_004022145.1 Paecilomyces variotii | reverse complement strand
CTATAAGAAATAAAGATTTTTAAAAATTATAAAATTACTCTACTAGTAATTATAGCAAGAGAAATAGCAGCTTTATATACTTAGCTTAGAGAAGAGTCTACTAGTAAAAGGATTAACTATTATAATAAAGGGTCTAACTAATATAAAGAAAGATTTATACTAGAAGATTTTAATAATAAGAGTCTATATAAATAAGGAAATAATAAAATATTTATTATATTAGAATAAATCTAGCCTTTAATAAAATAATAATTTAAAGCCTATTTTATTTTAAACCTTAAGTACTTCTTAGCTTTATCTTATATAAATCTTAAAAGCAGGGAAAGCAAGGTTTAACTAATTACCTCAGTATTATATTTAGATTTAGGGCTTTAATAGTCTTATAAGCTTATACTCTAATAAGAAGCTAGGGGTATAGAAATTATACTCTCTATTATTATTATTAGCGTCTATATTAATAATTATTATTTCTCTTTTTTTATAATTAATTAATTTAAGTACTAAAGCTATTATTAAAGCTACTTCTAAAATATTTATAATTTTTATTATTTTACTCTTTAAAAACGTCTTATCTCTTTTTTAATATTAAATATATTAGCTTAGCTTTAATAATATATTCTTTACTTTAATCTATATAGTAAGCTATAACTCTTAAAAATTTTTTTACTTTTCTTAAATTTTAATAAAGTAAGTTATTTTAAGATTTTTAATTACTTTTATAAATTCTAAGTATCTTTTTTCTATATTATATATATATCTTACTATTTTAATCCCTAGAACTATAAATTATAACTTTTTCTTAATAATAGTGTAAATTAATAGGTTAAACTATATAGTACGTTTATTAATCTTTTAAATATATTTAAATATAAATCTTTTTAACTTTAAATAATACTTTCTCTTCTCTATAGTTAGTCTTAAGTCTTTATACTAGAGTATTATTTTAAATATATTATAAATATTAGAGATATTATTTATAAATGCCTTTATAAACTTTATATATAAATTCTAAGATTATATTAGTCTATTCTTATAATAGCTTAGCTTATTAAACTAAATTAATTCTAAGTATATAAAAAGCTATTAAATTATATAATTTTTCTGCTAATTTAATTAATTATATTTAGAGAATAAATCTATTAGTATTAATATTAATATTCTGCTAAACTTCTTTAAGAATTTATTAGCTAAAAAGAGTAAATTAATATCTTATATTATTACTTAGTTAATCTCTATTATTATATTAATTAATTAATATTTACTATTTTTCTTCTTTATTAAGAACTATAAGTTCTTATAAAGCCTTTAACTTTATTTAAGAATTTTTAGCCTTTATTCTCTTTTTTACTATTTTTTATATTATATTATAAAGTGCCTTTAATATTAAAAATCTTTTTACTTATTATAGTTTATACTATATAGTTTAAATAATAACTAGAGATATAACTTTTAAATATATTTATTTAATCTTTTTAAAAGTCTATATAAGAGCTATTTCTTTAATAAAGAGTATTTCTATTAATAATTTCTTCTCTCTTAGCTATAAGCCTTCTCTTATAATAAGATTCTTTAAATATTTTAAGATTAACTTTATTTCTCTTTTTATATCTAATATTTTTAACTAGATATAATTAATAAATTCTCTCTATATTTCTTTTATACTCTTTTAAGAGTTTATATAATAATTTTCTTAGATAATTTTCTTTTATTTTAATAATTTTTCTAGTATTATTATAAGTCTATTTATTATATTTATTAAATAAACTTTCTTATACTTTTTTTTTTATATTAAATATTAATAATATATCTTACCCTTATAATAAAAAGATTATATCTTTTAAATAGCTTATATTCTTATAAATCTCTCTTTTTTTCTTATAATTTAATAGGTTTAAATACTTTTATTCCTTTACTTTTAATTCCCTTACTTAATTTAAAATTAATATTATTTATTAAGTATATTTTTTATAAGTTTTTTCCTTTCTTAATCTAATATTTATTATTTTTTTCTAGTTTTAATTTAATAACTCTTATATCTTTAATAAAAAGTCTTATAATATTTCTTTTTTTAACTTATTTCTTAAATTATTTATTAAAAATACTTAAATAATAGCTTAATTCTTTTAGTTTATAGAGTAAATTATATTCTTTACTATTTTATTTAATAAAGCAATATACTATAAATATACTTAATATTTAAAGAATTATTCTAGAATATAATTATAATTAATCTTATTATTTACTATAAAGAAAAAGATTTTATAATAAAAAGATTTTACTTATATAAGTATATTTTTATAAAGGCTTATAAAAGAAGTTTAGCTACTATTTATTAATATTATATTATCTCTAAATTTTTAGCTTATAATAAGTTTATAGTAATTTATTATATCTTTATATATTATATTAATTTTAGCTTTATTATTTATTATAATATTTTATATCTTCTTATAATTATTAATTTTAATTAGTAACTTTAAAGTTATAGCTATATATAGTATTTTATCTTTATTAAGAGGCTTAAATTATAAGAATATATAAGTATTAAACTATACTTCTTTAATATTATAAAATATTACCTTAATTATTACTTAGTATAGTTATAAGGTAAATAAGGCTTTATATAAATTAAGAGATAAGCTAATAAGGTCTTAGATTAATATTTAAACTTTAATATTTAATATTTAGTTTATAATCTCTATTATATTAATAGTTTTTTTTAACTTATTTATAATTTTAAATCTCTTTAATTTTTATCTCTCTTTTATTTTAATAGTCTTTTTATCTTTACTTTTTTTAAATATATCCTTTATTTTTTAATTAACTACTCTTATTTTTTTAGTTATACTTAGAGGCTAATAATTACTAAATTAGTTTATCTTAATTAAGGGAAAATCTCTATTCTTCTTTAATTATCTTTTATAATTTTTCCTTATATAATCTTTTAGTCTTATTTTACCTTTTTTTATCTTTTAAAGCTTATTTAATCTTATTATATTAATAAAGTAATAGTTTTTTATAATATCTTTAGTTTCTTTTTTAAAGCTTAAGTTATCTTTAAGCTATTCTAGTATAATTAACTAAATATTATATTTAATTAAGCTAATATTCTTTTACTCTTTTTTAAGTCTTTATTTAATAATCTCTTTCTATAATATATTTTCCTATATAAATAAATAATTTCTTTATTTTACTCTTTTAGCTTAAAGTAAAGTTTATAATTCTTTTGTTTATAAATAAGCTTTTAATTTAAAAAGACTTTTTATTTAAACTCGTACAGATTAAATATAATTACAAGCTTAAACGAGAAATTATATAAGTTATCAAAAGGATTTTAAACTTCTGTACCTACTATAATCTTAAAATACTTAGCTTATATATTTATACTATATTAAGTCTATTACTAGTAAGCCTCTTTATATCTTATATATTATATAGTTTTAGCTTTTAAACTTTTTTATAACTCATTAATTTATAATTTATTTTATTATT
>NW_021167216.1:0-2500 GCF_004022145.1 Paecilomyces variotii | reverse complement strand
GGACCGGCCAGCCAGACCCAAGGTTCAACTACGAGCTTTTTAACTGCAACAACTTTAATATACGCTATTGGAGCTGGAATTACCGCGGCTGCTGGCACCAGACTTGCCCTCCAATTGTTCCTCGTTAAGGGATTTAGATTGTACTCATTCCGATTACAAGACCCAAAAGAGCCCTGTATCAGTATTTATTGTCACTACCTCCCCGTGTCGGGATTGGGTAATTTGCGCGCCTGCTGCCTTCCTTGGATGTGGTAGCCGTTTCTCAGGCTCCCTCTCCGGAATCGAACCCTAATTCCCCGTTACCCGTTGCCACCATGGTAGGCCACTATCCTACCATCGAAAGTTGATAGGGCAGAAATTTGAATGAACCATCGCCGGCGCAAGGCCATGCGATTCGTGAAGTTATTATGAATCACCAAGGAGCCCCGAAGGGCATTGGTTTTTTATCTAATAAATACACCCCTTCCGAAGTCGGGGTTTTCAGCATGTATTAGCTCTAGAATTACCACAGGTATCCATGTAGCAAGGTACTATCAAATAAACGATAACTGATTTAATGAGCCATTCGCAGTTTCACCGTATAGATTGCTTATACTTAGACATGCATGGCTTAATCTTTGAGACAAGCATATGACTACTGGCAGAATCAACCAGGTAACCACCTTGATGTCCCGCGGCGGCGCCGATCCAGTGAAGGATCGCCGTCACCGCGGGAGACCAAACCCCCGGAGGGGCAGAGGTTAGTTAACGTTGGCAGGGGCGACATGCGCCCGGCCACGACGACGCCCGCGGACGTACCGCGGGGCCCTCGCGACCATTCCAATTGCCCCCACTGAGTTCTCCAGGGACGGTCCGCGCGCAGGAGACCCGGCCCAGCGCCCAGAACGGGCGCGGACCGGCTGCGGCATCGGCCCCTCGGAAGGAGGGCAACCGCCCGCGGTCACGCCGGCGAACGGCGGCTACCACGGACGGCCTCCCCCCCGGAATCTGCGCGGTGATGCTGGCCAGCGGCCAACGATCTACAGACTCCATCGGTGCCGGGGACACGGGGCCCCCGGGCTTCGGCCACGCCGGCAAGACAGGGCGGCGCGGGCAGACAAACCCCCAAGAGTTCGCCGGCCAACGCGACCTTGCCTGCCGGGTGGGTGACAGTCCCCGTAAGCTGAAGCGCGGTCGGCAGGTGCGGACCGTCGCCACCAGCGCAGCGAGACTGCCGGTCTGGCAGGGAAGATGTAGAGGGCGGCAGGCAGGCAGGCCCGCAGCAGCTAAGCTGCGATGCACACTTGCCTTTCACCCTCACATATACTCACCGACGTCCTTTGGGCCTGGAATCTGCGTGCAACGGTTAATGTGTACAGAAGTGGCTGGGGGGGAACGATTTAGTATGGGAAAAACGCACCTTGCCATTTTTCCCATACAAAGTGGGCCACTTTTTTTCGCCCACTGAGCATGCCACGAGGGACTTAGTCGTGAGCGCCGGTCGGGTGGGCCACCAACTGGCGAGCCGCCGCCCACCCGCCCGCAGCCCCCCCCCGGCCTGGATCCGGGCCCGCCGCAGGTTCAGAGCACGCGCTGTGCCTTATATTGGCCGGGGGAGGGGGTGGGAAGCGAGGAGGGAGGGGAATAGGCGGTGCACCGGGGATGGGGAAGAGAGATATATATTGGTGTACGGACCGGTGGTGTGATATATATATATATGTATGGGGTGTATGTACACATGCACCCCCCTTTCACTGCACCTACCCGGAACGGCCCCCCTCCGGGTAAGGCCTTTAACTGCACTTACCCGGAACGACCCCCCTTCCGGGTAAGACCTTTAACGGTACTTAACGGGAATGACCCCCCCCCGGGGGCGGCACGCCGACCGGTCACGTGACCTCGCCGGCCACGCCTGCACCGACTCCCTCCCGGTAAGACCTTTACCCGGAGCGACCCCCCGGGGCACCCCCCCCCCCCCCCCCCCCCCCCCCCCCCCCCCCCCCCCCCCCCCCCCCCCCCCCCCCCCCCCCCCCCCCCCCCCCCCCCCCCCCCCCCCCCCCCCCCCCCCCCCCCCCCCCCCCCCCCCCCCCCCCCCCCCCCCCCCCCCCCCCCCCCCCCCCCCCCCCCCCCCCCCCCCCCCCCCCCCCCCCCCCCCCCCCCCCCTTTAACGGTACTTACCCGGAACGACCCCCTTCCGGGTAAGACCTTTAACTGCAACTCCCCCTCCCCGGTAAGACCTTTACCCGGAGTGCCCCCCCCCCGGGGCTAGGGTTCCGGGGTCTCGCGCCCGGGAGCCCTTACCCGGCGGGACGCCTGCGCCCCGGCCCCTCTGCCTGCCTGCGCCTCCGGCCTCCCCGCGAACGGTGCCGCCCAAGGCCGATTCCTCCCGTCCCATTGTCAACTGGCGGAGGCCCACTCCCCGCCAGTCTCTCTCTCCCCCCTCCCCGCGGCCAGGACCCCCAGCCGGCTGCCCCGGGGTCCCTCCCGCCCCGGGGGCTACTGCACGCAGCTCGCCCCCGGC
>NW_021167215.1:0-3705 GCF_004022145.1 Paecilomyces variotii | reverse complement strand
TATAGACAGTATTATTAATTTTAATTATTATAAATATTTCTTAAGGTTAATTTTATAAATAACAGTAGTAGAGATTTAAATAATATATAGTTCTTAAGCCTGGCTATAACTTACTCTAGACTTATTCCTTTTATTAAAGACTAGCTGGGAGATAGACTATATAAGTTTAGAAACTAGATTACTTAAAGAGTCTAAAGATAGAGTTTATATATAGCTATAGTCTAAATCTTCTAGTAATTATCTAAGTATAAGTAATTTTTAATATAATACTTTAGGAAGCTATATTAGAAATAGGCGTTAGTTTTATAATATAATAGGCTATATCCTCTTTTACTCGGGCATTTAGAAGTATTTAAATTTATTAAGTTATATAGCTATACTAGGGCTGATTTACTCTTTTATATAGGGCTTCTCTAAGGCTAATTATTATATCTTATAGCTAGGGCAGGATTTAGAGCAGATAAAAAAGACTAAGTATACTAAATAAGTTTTAAAATAATAATATAAGTCTTTATAATAGGGAATTAGTTTATAATATACTAATAGTAATAGTTCTTAAAATCTTATAAGAATTTAATAAATTAGTAATATTTATAGCTTAGGGGCTAACTATATAATAATATTCTTTAAAATTCTTAATTAATAACTTGCTTAAATAGGATAAATAATATTTCTTTAAGTATTTCTTCTTCTAATATTAGGCGCTAAAACTTAATAAAAAAAATTCTAAATTTCTTATTAATCTAATAAAGGTTAAATAATTTATTATATATATTATTTATATAATTAAGATTATTAAATACGCGCTCTAGAATATTTAAAATTTCTTAATAATTGCTAAGAATATAAGTTCTATCTCTAATATATAATAATACTTAGGTATAGGGCGCATTCTTTAAGCAGTTAATTATATAGGCTATATAGCTCTAGAGAATTAAAAATTAGTCTTAATTAATTATTATCTTCTTTTAAATTTAAGCTATAAAGTATTAAAGATCTTTTTAATTACCTTTAAACTTATTTAGGTTAAAGAGTCTTTCTAAAAATCTAGGGGCGGAGGAAGATATAATAATAGATATTTTAAATACTTTTATTAAAACAGCTATAGGTCTCTTAATATTAGGCTTAAGTTTAAATATAAATATAAATATATTTATAATAGGGATAGTTATATAATAAGCTTAATCTTTTTTAAGAATAGCCTAAATATATTGCTATTCCTTTTTATTAAGCTATATCTTTTAATATTGCTAGATAGCCTTAAGGTTAATATTTTTTTATTTAAGCCTTTATTATATAGCTATAAACTCTTGCTAAAATTCTTAAAATCTTATCTTAATTTATTTAATATGTTAGCTAGCTTTATTTATAAATAACTTAGCTCTAGTAATATATTTATATACTAGGTAATAATAATTATATTATTCTAGCCTATAGCTAGTAGTAATATGCTTAATAAACTCCCCTAGGGTAATTAGCAGGAATAGGGGAATTAAGGCAGGCATTATTAATAGTATTAACTCCTGGGTAAAAAGCTATATAGTATTAAGGTATAAGCTTAGGAAGCAGGTTAAAATAGATAGAATAAGGTAGTTAATACTAGGACTAGCTATAAGATCTCTATCTAGCTAATTTAAACTAGAATAGGCTATTATAGGCAGGCTTAGTAAATAAGATATAGCTTAAGGGGCTTAAATTTAGATTAAGCTATGCGCTAAAGATATCTTTGCGAGATTATATAACTCCTTATATAATCCCCTATACTAATACTGTGACAATTATAAAGTATATAAAGAGATAAGTTAATAAATTAAGATAGGATCTATATTTTTATAAGATATATTAAGAGAATAAATAAATAATAAAAAATTTAGACTCTAAATATAAAAAAGATTATTAAAATTTATTAAGTTAAATTCTTTAAAGATAAACTAGAAGAAGATTTAAATCTTAAAATTCCTTAAAAATTATTATTAAATATAGTATTAATAAAGAACTTAAAAAGTTAACTAATAACCTAGCTTATTATTTTAAATATATATATATTCTTAAATAAAAGGAAGAATAATATTAGAAATTAAGAAGAGAATTATAAAGAAATTCTAGTTTTTCCTTAAAAGGAAAAAGAAGTATTTTATTAAAAAAAATCAAAATATTTTTCTAAAAAAGAAAGCTTTTTATTATAATAAAATTATAAAATAGAAGAAAATATCTAATTATTCTTACTCTAATAATTTAAATAATTATAAGAACTTATAGATAAACTCTTTATTCTTACTAAATAAATAAGTTATATTTTATATAGAGATCTTTTATATAATAAAGTATAAGAGAAAGAAGGTTAAGTTACTAAATAATAAATAAAATATTAAGAAATTATATTAAGTAATACTTATACTAAATCTCCTATCTTTAGATATTAATATAGACTAGAAGAAGTATATAGAATAAATATTAAATATTATAATAATAGTATATATAGTAAAAGAGTATATTTTAATCTTAAACTTATATTATACTATAATTAATAACTCTATTTAAAATAAATTATAATAAAGTATATTTAAAGTTAAAATAAATATACTTTAAGTAAATAAAATTTTTAAAGTAATTATACTATTATTAAGAGCTAATATTATAATTAGCTATTAAATATTAATAATAAAATATAATTTAGATAGTTCTTTTTAAAAGCTTAAGATATATCTTATTATTTAAGAATTTACTTAAAAATATAATATTAATTTTAAATATATCTTTATTTCTATCTTATAATATAATATATTATAAATATTTCTAGCTATTATTATAATAGAAGATTATAAGTATTATATTATAAATATTAATAATACCTTTATAAAGTTAATATTAAAAGAAGAGATTTATATAATATCTTTATTAAGAATAAATATATTATTAAAAATAATATTAAAAGTTCTTTAATCTTTATATAATTTAAAATAAATTATAAGAGATTAGAATTAAACCTATATAGAAATACTTTAGAAAATAGGTTTTATATAGATTAATATTAATCTATACTTATTATAATACCTAGAGAAAGAGATCTTATTCTTAGTATATATTAATAATATCTTAATTAATATAAAATAAATAGAGAGTATCTATTAGTTTAAATAAGAGTTTAGATTAATATATAAGATAAAAGACTTAGAAGAAATAAAGAAAATTCTTAATATTTAAATTATTTAAAATAAGCAGGACTAAATATTAATAATAGACTAATCTTATTATATTAAAGAATTCTTATTATAATATAAAATAAATAAAAAAAAAGTATACTTAATTAATATCTTATTAAATAGATATAACTCTTTAAAATTATTTAGCTCTTAAAATAAAAAAATAATTTAAAGAGAGTATTAAAAGATTATTAATAACTTAATCTATTTAATAATCTTAATAAGACTAGATATTATATTTATAATAGGCAGATTAAATTAATATCTATTAGATTTATTTAAAAGGTATTTTAAGATATTAAAATCTCTTATAAGATACTTATAATTAATTATATACCTTAATCTTAAGTTTAATATAAACTAAGACTAATAATTTATTAAGTACTTAAATTTAAATTATATAATAAATAAGATTAATTAAATATTAATCTTAAAGAATATTTTTATTTTAGCTAATAATTTAGTAAACTAATTAAATAAAAAATAAAAGTCTATTATAACT
>NW_021167214.1:0-3815 GCF_004022145.1 Paecilomyces variotii | reverse complement strand
TTTTATTATTAAAGACTTCCTTACTAGCTTCTCTTATATATTAAATATAAAGTTAAGCCTCTTTTATATCCTAATCTTAGAGCTCTATTTATTATATATAAAAGAGTAAAAGATCTTTTATAGTCCTAACCTTATCTTATACTAAAATCTTTTAAGTAAGCACTTCTAGTTTAATTAATAGTATAGTGTTATATCCTATAATTATTCTAAATAGTATTAAGCCTATAGAGGTCTTAACTATATTTTTATCTGCCTAGATTATTACTAGTAAGTAATTTATCTAATTTATCTTTAGTTCTTTTATAGTTTTTTAATATTATATATAAAAGATTTATATATAACTTTAACTACTCTATTTATTATAGGTTATATAGTAAGACTTTAATATAATTAATCTTATATTTCTATACTAATATATTAACTATAGCTTTATTCTCTAGTTCTCTATTATTAATAAGAGTCTTTATTACTTTCTAATAATAAATCTAGTCTTCCTATAAGAATTTAGTAATAGCTCCTAAAGTAGGGCTATTAAGGCTTTATATTAACTTAATTAAAATTATCCTAAAGTATAATAATATAAGTCTTTCTCTTACTAGGCGGTATAATCTTATAAATATCTAGGTATAGCTTTAATCTCCCTAATAAAATAAATATTGACTATAAAGTTTTTTCTATATATTCTTTATCTAGTTTCTAGTACTTATTATATATCTTTACCTATCTAGCAATATATTTATATAGGCCTTTCTACTAATATTAATTAGCTATCTTTTAATAAATTATTTTATACTTATAATACTTATACTCTTTATAAAGGACTATAAGAATTTTTTTTTACTTTTTCTTATTATTAATAACTATATAATAAGACTAATTTTATTATACTCTCTAAAAAAGCATACTATCTTAGATTATATACTTTAGGGCCTTTTTCTTAAATTTAGTATATTATCCTCTGTTTATATTATCTAATTTTATTATAGTTTATAACTATTTTACAATTAGTAAAGACTTTTCTAACTAATATAATATAGGTATTAACTAAGGGATATTATTTAATTCTATCTTTTATATATTAATATAATAGACTATATAAAACTATAAGTCTAGGAATTTCTCTATATTATTATTTTCCGCCTCTTCTAGGTCTTATTTTATTACTAGCTTTTAAGATAATCTATCTATAACTAAGTTCTTTTTCCTAGATATATAGATAATATTAAAGTTAAATAGCTGAATCTAAGCAATCTATTAAATAATTATTAACTTAAGAAGATTTATAGTTATTTTATTTAATTATACTATTAGAGTTTTTATATTTATTTTTAGTTAAAAGTATATACTATATAGATATACTTAAAATTTATGAAGTATCTTTAGTATTACCTTATACTCTAGCTTTTTTCTATTATATTATCTCTTTGTCTATGTCTATATTCTACTTTTATATCTAGCTAGGTATTTCTTATTAGACTCTTTTTTTTCTTAAGTAAGTTAAGCCCCCTATTTATTATTATTAGTATTAATATTAATAATAATTATATCTCTCTTTTTATAGTTAATTAGCTTAAGTGCTAGTATTATTATTAGGGCTACTTTTAAGGTATTTATTACTTCTTATTATTCTGGCCCTTAAAGAAAGTCTTATCTCTTCTTTAATATTAAGTATATTAGCTCGGCTTTAGTAATATATTCTTTAATTTATATCTAGTAATAGGCTATAACCTCTAGAAATTTTCTTGTTTTTTATAGGTTTTAATAAAATAGCTATTTTAAGATCTTAATTATTTTAGTTAACTTAGAATATCTTCCCTTAATATTATATATATAGCCTATTATTTTAATTTCTAGTACTGCAAATTATAATTTCTCTCTAATAATTATTAAACCTATAAGTTTAAGACTATATAATATCTTATCAATATTCTAGATATATTTAAATATAAACCTTCTAATTTTTAGTAGTATCTCTTCTCCCCTATAATTAGTCTTAGGTCTTTATATTAGTATATTATCTAGAAATATATTATAAATATTAGGAATATTATCTGCTAATATTCTTATAACTTCTTATATAAACTCCTGTATTATATTTATCTATTTTTAGAGTAGTTTAGCTTAATAAATTAAACTAATCTTTAGTATATAGAAAGCTATTAAGTCCTATAATTCCTTAGCTAACTTTAATTAATTATATCTAGAGAATAAGTCTATAAGTATTAATACTAGTATTCTACTAAACTTTTCTAAAAATTTATTAGTTAAAGGGGGCAGATTAGCATTCTATATTATTACTTAATTAACTTTTATAGCTGTATTAATTAACTAATATTTACTATTTTTTTTATTAGGAATTATAGATTTTAATAGGGTCCTTAACTGTATTTAAGGATCCCTATATTTATCCTCTCTTTTACTATTTCTTATACTATATTATAGAATGCCTTTAGTATTAAGAAGCTCTTCGCCTATTATAGTTTATAATCTATAGTCTAAATAATAATTAGAGGTATAACTTTTAAATATATTTATTTAATCTCTTTAAAAATCTAGATAAAGATTATTTTTTAGGCGAAAAGCATCTTTATTAATAATTTTTTTTTTCTTAGCTATAAATTATTACCTATAATAAGGTTCTTTAGATAGTCTAATATTAATCTTATTTCTTTCTTAATATCTAATATCTTTAGCTAGATATATTTAGTAAATTCTTTATATATTTCTTTTATACTTTTTTTAGGGGTTTTTATAATAATATTTCTTAATAATTTCTTTTTATTCTAATAACCCCCCTAGAGCTATTATAGATCTATTTAATATATTTACTAGATAAATTTTTTTATATTTCTTCTTATACTATATATTAATAAAATATTTTATTTTTATAATAAAAAAGTTATATCTTCTAGACAATTTATACCCCTATAATCTTCTAACTCTTTTATTTAATTTAGTAGATTTAAATATTCCTACTCCTTTACTTTTAATTTCCTTGCTTATTCTAAAGCTAATATTATTTACTAAGTATAGCTTCTATAGGCCTTTTCTATTCTTAATCTAGTACTTATTATTTCTTTCTAGCTCTAGTTTAATAACTCTTATGCCCAGGATAATAGATTATATAATATCTCTTCTCTTAACTTATTTCTTAGGTTATCTATTAAAAATACCTAAATAACAGCTTAATTCTTTTAGTCTATAGAGTAAATTATACTCTCTACTGTTTTATCTAATAGAGTAGAGTAATTATATAGGCGGTTCGGTTCGGTTTAGGGGGGGGGTTAAACCGCCTATAGCGGTTTTCGGTTTGGGGCAGATAAACTATACTTAAACTAAACTATATACTAGTAGTTTAGTTTAAAACTAAAAAAACCGGATCGGCATAATTAGTTACTAACCTAAGTTAGATCCAGTTATATAATTATACTCTAGCTATATTAGGATAAATAAGCGAAAATTATAATACCGTAATTTACCGATTTCTAATATATTTTTATTATATATACTAAATACTATAGTAATTTTATACCTCCGATATAAGTATCGATAAATTACATAGTGTAATTTAAATACGAGGTTAAAATTACGGTTTAAATGGTTTAAACTAAAAACTACCGGTTTAGTTTAATTCTAGTAGACTTATACTACAGTTTACTAAGAAGCGAACTAAACCGAACTATAGGCGGTTTAGTTCGGTTTAGTTCGGTTTTTTTAGTTTACTATAACTACTCTATAATAGAGTAATATACTATAAATATACTTAATACTTAAAAGGCTGTCCTAGAATATAATTATAGTTAATCTTATTATTT
>NW_021167213.1:0-4066 GCF_004022145.1 Paecilomyces variotii | reverse complement strand
AGATTTTTTATAAGGTATTTTAATACTATAATAATTAAAATCTAAATATTAAGATATAATTAAGAACCTATTTATTAGTCTTAATATTAGATTATATGCTTATATAATTTAAATATTATTATCTCCCTTTAAATACTATTAATATTTATTAAGAAATTTAGACTTATCTTACTAAAGGTAATATTTTATCTAATATTATACCTAAATTATATAATATTATTCTAACTTAAGTTAGATTAGCTTTATTAAAATTAGATAATATCTTTAACTATTAAAGAATTAATAAATATTAATTTCTAATTCTTATAATAATAGCCTAAGATTTTTTTATAATCTTATTAAATAGTATTAATATAGAATAATTATTTAATAGTACTTAAGATATCTACTATTATTAATATAGCTAACTATTTTTTAATATAATTTATACTTTAATACTTTTTATATATATTAAAAATTTTATTATTTAGTAGAAGTTTAAGGCAATAATTAATAATATAGATATAATACTTAATTATTAATAATCTAAAAGAGAAAAGATTAAATTGCTAAATCTAATTAGTAATAATAAAAATATAGATAATATATTAGAAGAAGAAATAGAGGTTAATAATAAAAACTATTAAATAAAGTAGTTTAAGAGTTAAAGTCTTTTAAATATTTAAATAAATTAACTTATTACTAACTCTATATATAATAAAGGAGAATTAGATTAATTGCCTATATCTAGAGCTTCTATATATTTTTAGAGAAATATAATAATTATAAATAGACTTAAGTCTTTTAGTTATTGCTTATATTAGATTAATTATATTAAAGGCTAATATAAATATTAGTAATCTAACTTAAGTTAGATTTAATTATTAGATTTAATATCTTTCTATTAATTTCTATTTAATATTTAATAATAAATATTATAAAAAAATAAATAGTTTTTAAAGGTCTAGATAAAAATTAAGATTAATATAAAGAAATTAAAAAATTTAAATAAAACTAAAAAAACTAAATAAAACTAAAAAAACTAAACCTATTTAAACTATATAATATATTATAAATTATTAGTTTAGTTTATAAAATCTATAAACTGTTCTAGTTTATAAAATAGTAAACTAAACTAAACTATAGGCGGTTTAGTTTAATTCGGTTCGGTTTTTTTAATTTACTATAACTACTCTAATACTGCTATTTTAAGACTTACTTAATATATTTAATCCTTTTTACTTATTTTAAGTTTTACTCTAGCTATAAGATATAATAATTAGCCTTAGAAAAGCCCTATATAAAAAAGTAAATTAGCCCTAGTATAGCTATATAATTTAATAGACTTAAATACTTCTAGATACTTAAATAAGAGAGAGTATAGTCTATTATATTATAAAACTAGTATTTATTTCTAATATAGCTCTTTAAAATATTATATTAGAGATTACCTATAATTAAATAATTACTAAAAGATTTAAGCTATAGCTATATATAAATCTTATTTTTAAACTCTCTAAGTAATTTAATTTCTAGATTTATATAATTTATCCCCTAGCTAATCTTTAATAAAAAGAGTAAGCTTAAAATAAATTATAGCTAAGCTTAAGAACTATATATTATTTAAATCTCTACTACTACTATTTATAAAATTAACTTTAAAAAATATCTATAATAATTAAAATTAATAATATTATCTATAATATTAGAAAAGAAGAAGAAAAAGATTTACCTATTAATTTATACCCTGCTTAATATTAAAGCTAAAAGATAAAAATTTATAGATTAAAAATAAGTTAAAGATTAAAAGTTAGAGCTTATCTTTTTAAAAAGTCTAATTATTTTATATATATTTAATAGAAGAGAACTAGAGGATAAAAAGATTATATATTATATCTAAATAAATATAAGAATTAAAGATTATTTTAAAAAAGATACTAAGTTTTATATTATTTAACTAGCATATTATCTTATTATTCTAAGACTCCTCTAATTAAAGTATTATAATCTATATCTATAATTTATTATTTATAGTATTATTTTTAATAATAATTATTATTAAAAAAATTATAATATATCTTTAAAGCTAATTATAATACCTGCCCTATATAATATTCTTTTAAAGGCTTTACTTTAATATTTATCTCTAAGATTTAGAGGATTAGAAGAGAGAAATATAGCCTTTATTTTTTTAACTATTTATTCTGCTTATATTTAAAGAAATATTTAAATATTTATAATTATCCTAGAGGATCTAGATACTATTTTAAAAATTAAATAAATTTAAAAAAAAGATCTTATCTACTTATTACCTAAGAAGTTTAAAAATTATATTAATATTTTTTCTCTTAAGAAAGCTAAGCGCCTACTATTATATTATTTTTATAATTATAATATTAAGCTATTAGAGAGGAAGTTACTCCCCTTTAAATCCTTATATATTATATTCTAAAATAAATTAAAGGTCTTGAAAAAATAAATTAAAAAAAACTTAAAAAAAGGATTTATCTGCCTAAGCTTATTATCTACTATATCTTTAATTCTATTTATTAAAAAGCCTAGTAGAAGAATATAGATCTATATAGATTATTAAGCCCTAAATATAATAATTATTAAAAACTAATATCTTTTACCTTTAATTAAAAAGACCCTAAATAACTTAAAAGGAATAAAATATTTTATAAAGATTAATATTATTTCTATATTTAATAATCTTTATATTAAAAAAAATAAGAATACTTAACTATCTTTTATATTTAACTTAGCCTATTTAAATTATTAATAATACTATTTAGCTTAATAGAAGTATTAGCAATATTTTAAAGATTTATTAATAATATTCTATAAGATTATCTTAATATTTTTTATATTATATACCTTAATAATATTTTAATATATAATATAACCTATTTTAAATATATTTAATATATTTATACTATTTTATAGAAGCTATATAAAGTAAGCCTATATATAAAGATTTAAAAATATATAGACTAATTATATAGGTAGTTTAGTTTAATTCAGAGAAGAGTTAAACTGCTTATAGCGGGTTTTAGTTTAGGGCAGAAAAACTATACTTAAACTAAACTATATTCTAGCAGTTTAGTTTAAAACTAAAAAAACTAAAATATTTACTAAGACTGGGCGCTAAACTAACTTAAGTTAGATTTTTTTTAAACGGTTTGGTTTAAATAGTTTATATAGTTTATAGTATTAAAGGTATTAATATTCTATATTATTTTATATTATTATTAAATTTATATCCTTTTAAATTTATAGCTAAAAAATAGTTTAAATATAATATTATTATATTAAATCTAAAAGTATAAAGATAGTCTTTTAAGATATTATTAAATATTAATATAGACTTTAAAATAATTGTTATAGAAATATATATATATATTTATAAATTATAGTGCTAATAAAGTATTATTAAACAATATATATAATTTATTATAAAAGCTAAAGTTATTAAACTAAAAAATAGATTTTATTTATTATTATTATTCTTAATAAAAAGTAATTTCTAGATTATTCTTTTAATAAATTAATAATAAAATCTATATATAATTAGTAAGTTATAACTTTTATAAAAAATATATAAATTCTATATACTTATAAAGCTTACTAAAATTCTAACTTAAGTTTAAACTATTAAAATTATATTATTCTTATAGCTATTTCTTTTTTATTTAAATATAGTTTTTAAGTTAAATATTATTCTTTTATAATAGATAATCCCCTAATTAAGCTATTTAATATAGCTATTTTATTATAAATTATAGATACTTATTTTACTCTAATTTAGCTCTATTAATATAATACTATAATAATAAAATTAAGATCTTTTTTTTTACTAATTTTAAGAAATAATTCTATACTAGAAGAAGAAATTAATATAATTATTTTTAGCTAAGATCTTATAGATTATAATCCTAAATTATAAGATATTTTCCCTGATTATTTAAAGAAGTAATTAAAGTAATTCCCTAAATATATTAGAATTATTTATCTTAAATTAAATTAGCTATTTATATTTTTATTAGTATATTAAATATAGTAAACTAAATTGCTTAATATTTTTTTA
>NW_021167212.1:0-4400 GCF_004022145.1 Paecilomyces variotii | reverse complement strand
TTAGGGGAATATTATATAGGGCGGGTAGTTTTAATTAGCTTTAAGAATATTGCAATTTGTTTTTAATAATAATTATTATTAAAAACAATATTATAAGCGGTAAATTATAAATGCGGGTTATAATACTTTAATTAAAGAAGTCTTAAAATAATAGAGTAGTACGCTAGTTAAATAATAGAACTTAGTATTTTTCTTAAAATAATCTTTAATTCTTATATTTATCTAATATATATATAATCTTCTTATTCTTTAGTTTTCTTTTATTAAATATATATAGAGTAATTAAGCTCTTTAGGGGATAGGCTCTAACTTCTAATTTTTAGCTTATTCTTAGTTTATAAATCCTTATCTTTAGCTCTAATATTAAGTAGAGCATAAGTTAGTAGATAGATCTTTTTTTTTCTTTTTCTAGTATTATAAGTAATATTATTAATTTTAATTATTATAGGTATTCTTTAAGGTTAATTTTAAATAATAGCGGTAGAGATTTAGATAATATATAGTTCTTAAGCTTAGCTATAACTTACTTTAGGCTTACTCTTTTTACTAAAGACTAGCTAGGGGATAGACTATATAAGTCTAAGAATTAAATTACTTAGAGAGTCTAGGGATAGAGTTTATATATAGTTATAGTTTAAATCTTCTAATAGTTATCTAAGTGCGGGTAATCTCTAATATAATATTTTAGGGAGCTGTATTAAAAATAGGCGCTAGTTTTATAGTATAATAGGCTATATCCTCTCTATTAGGCATTTAGAAGTATTTAAGTCTATTAGGTTTATAGTTATATTAGGGCTAGTTTACTTTTCTATATAGGGCTTTTCTAGAGCTGGCTATTATATTTTATAGTTAAGGCAGGACTTAGAGTAGGCGAGGGAGATTAAGTATACTAAGTAGGTTTTAAAATAGCAGTATAAGTCTTTATAATAAGGGGCTAATTTATAGTATACTAGCAGCGGTAGTTCTTAAGGTCTTATAAGAATTTAATAAATTAGTAATATTTATAACTTAAGGGCTAGCTATATAATAATATTTTTTAAAGTTCTTAGCTAATAGCTTGCTTTAATAAGATAAATAGTATTTTTTTAATATTTCTCCTTTTAGCGCTAGGCGCTAGAACTTAATAAAGAAAATTTTAAATTCCTTATTAATTTAATAGAGGTTAAATAGTTTATTATATATATTATTTATAATTAGAATTACTAAATATATATATAAAGATATCTAAAATCTCTTAGTAATTACTAAGAGTATAAGTCCTATCTCTAATATACAGTAATACTTGGGTATAAGGCATATTCTTTAAGCAATTAGTTATATAAGCTATATAGCTCTAGGGGATCAAAAATTAGTTTTAATTAATTATTATCTTCCTTTAGATCTAGGCTATAAAGCGCTAAAGGTCCTTTTTAATCGCCTTTAAAAACTTATTAAGGTTAAAGAATCTCTTTAAAAGTCTAGGGGCAAAGGAAAATATAAGTAGTAAAAGTAATTTTAAATATTCTTATTAGAGCAGCTATAGGCCTCTTAATATTAAGCTTAAGTTTAAATATAAATATAAGTATATTTATAGTAGGAGTAGCTATATCATAAATATAATCCTTCTTAAGGATAGCTTAAATATATTAACTATTTCTTTTTATTAAGCTATATCTCCTAATATTGCTAAATAGTCTTAAGATTAATATTTTCTTATTTAAGTCTTTATTACGTAGCTGCGAATTCCTACTAAAGTTCTTAAAATTTTACCTTAGTTTATTTAATATATTAACTAGCTTTTATTTATAAATAATTTAGCTCTAGTACTATATTTATATATTAGGTAATAATAATTATTATTCTAGCCTATAGCTAGCAGTAATATGCTTAATAAACTCTTCTAGGATTATTAGTAGGAACAGAGAAATTAGGGCAGGTATTATTAATAGTATTAACTCCTAGGTAAGAGCTATATAATATTAAAATATAGGCTTAAGGAGCGGGTTAAAATAAATAGAATAAAATAGTTAATACTAGAACTAGCTATAGGATCTCTATTTAGCTAATTTAAACTAAAACAGGCTATTATAGGCAGGTTTAGTAAATAAAATATAGCTTAAAGAGCTTAAATTTGGATTAAGCTATATATTAAAGATATTTTCGCGAAGTTATATAATACCTTATATAAGCATTAGCTAGTAAATCTCTGTTTCTTACGCGAGCACTATACAATTAAATATAAAAACTTTTTACTTATCTTAAACTCTTTATTATAAAAGTTATAATAAGCTTAAGCTTTCTTTTTTAAAAGAATCTTTCTTTTTTAATATAATTTAAATCTTTATATATAATCTCTTTTATTATAGTTAAAATAGTAGTCTTTTTTTTTAAATTAATCTTATTTTATTAATAATTTAAACTTCTTTTCTAGGATTTATTTAGTCTTTTACGCTAATTATTAGTCTTTTTTCTCTTTATCTTAAGAAGAAGTCTTTTAATATATAATATTAATTTATTTATATTTAGTATAGTAAATAAGTTTAAAGGTTTATTTTTTTTAATTTCTTTCTTAATAATAATTAAGATTATAATTAGTTAAAATTAATTAAGAATCTAGTAGTTTAATAAGTCTATTTAAACTTTAGTTATAGTTTTATATAGAAAAATAAGATTAAATAATCTTATTATTATTAAATCTTTTATCTTAATTTAGCTTTATAGCTATTAAAATATATAAAAAGCTCTAGTAGTTAATTTAAATATTAATTAAGATATAAAAATAATTTATTATATTTTATTCTTAATAGATATATTAAGTAAGTCTAGTAATTAACCTTTAAATTTATTTTAAATTAGTATTAAAAGTTAAAATTCTCTTACTAATAAATTTAAGATTAGCTAATTTTTATTTAATAAGGCTATAGATAAGTAACTTTTTTATCTTTTATTTTAATAATAAAGTATTAAGAGCTAAATATTTATTTATATACTAGTATTATTAGTAATAAGTATTAAGATAATAGCTCTATATCTCTATAGTTTAAATAGCTTAAGCTTTAATATTTATTAATATAAGAAGTAAAAAAGCTATAAAAATCTCTTTTTATTAATAATTTATCTTTTATTTAAATTTAATTCCTTTTTAAGCTTTATAAAATATCTCTTAATATTTATAAATTAGCTTTAATAATTAGTTATTAAGAACTAGTTTAATAATTTTTAAGTTTTATAGAATATCTTCTATAAGTTAAGAATTAAAATTCTATTCTTAAAGTTATAGAATATTATATAGCTCTATATATTATTAAATAAATTTAAACTATAAAAAATAAGAGTTCTTAAAGATGATTAATAAATTATTCTATTAGTAATTATAATAAAAGAAGTAATAATTTTAATATTTAGCTTAGAGAAAAATTTACTAGTAGATAAAGAATTAACTATTAAAATAAGAGTTTAACTAGTATAAAGAAAGATTTATATTAAAGAAATCTAGTAATAAAGAGTTTATATAAATAAGAAAATAATAGATATAAATTATACTAGAATAAATTATTACTTTTAATAGATAGTAATTTAAAGCTTATTTATATTTAATCCTTAAGTATTTCTTAACTTTATATATATAAATCTTAAAAGTAAAAAGTATAGAGTTTAATTAATTACCTTAATATTATATTGATTTAAGGCTTTTATAATTCTATAAGCTTTACTTAGCGAGAAGCTAAAGATATAATACTCTTACTAAAATTTTAAAACCTTATTTTAATTTATTTAATATATTAATTAGCTTTATTTTAAATAACTTAGCCTTATAATATATTTATATACTAAGTAATAATAATTATATATTTTAGTCTATAATTATTAATAATATACTTAATAATCTCTTTTTAGAATATAGTAAGAATAAAAGAATTAGAGTAAGTATTATTAATAATATTAACTTCTAGATAAAAGTTATATAATATTAAAATATAGGCTTAAAAAGTAAGTTTAAATAAATAAAATAAGATAGTTAATATTAAGACTAGCTATAAAATCTTTAGTTAGCTAATTTAAACTAAAATAAGCTATTATAAGTAAGCTTAATAAATAAGATATAGCTTAAAAAGCTTAAATCTAGATTAAGCTATATAAAGATATCTTTATAAGATTATATAACTTCTTATATAAGTATTAGCTAATAAATCTCTTTAGTAATTTATTTCTTACGCTAATACTATAATAATAATAGTTTTAAATACTTTAATAATAACTTTAATATACTATTAAATTAAAAGTTAGAGGATAAAGAAGTTATCTTCTATTAACTATATAAAGAAGTAATTATATAGCTAAGTTATTACTTAAGCTTTATACTTTATACTTTATTACAAAAGAATAAGTAGCGCTAAGGAAATTATATACTTTATATCTCT
>NW_021167211.1:0-4621 GCF_004022145.1 Paecilomyces variotii | reverse complement strand
AAATAGCTTAAATATATTACTATTCTTTTTTTTAAAACTAAATCTTCTAGTATTATTAAATAGCTTTAAGTTTAGCGACTTCTTATTTAAGCCTCTATTAAACAGTAGTAAATTCTTGCTAAAGCTCTTAAAAGTATATTTTAGCTTAATAATTTATCTTATTTATAGTAGTCTTAGTTTTATTAATATATTTATATACTAGGTAATAGTATTTATATTATTTTAGCCTATAGCTAATAATAATATACTTAATAAATTCCCCTAGAATAATTAGTAAAAATAGAGGAATTAAGGTAAGTATTATTAATAATATTAACTTCTAAGTAAAAGCTATATAATATTAAGGTATAGGCTTAAAGAGTAAGTTAAAATAAATAGAATAAAATAGTTAATACTAGAACTAGCTATAAGATCTTTATTTAGCTAATATAAATTAAAATAAGCTATTACAGGCAGGCTTAATAAATAAGATATAGCTTAAAGAGCTTAAATTTAGATTAAGCTATATGCTAAAGATATCTTTATAAGGTTATATAACTCCTTATATAATCTAGAAGAGTTTAAACCTTACTCTTTTAAGTTAAGTAAGTATTAGCTAGCGGGTTAATTATTCTCTTATACTAGCACTATAATATTATTAATATTTTTAAATATTAATATTATTATCTAGAAGATAATAAATATTTTATATAAGTATAAAGTAACTATATAAACTTATACTATTTCTTTATTATAAAAATATTAAATAATAGATAAGCTTAGTAAGCAGAATTATTAGTAGTATATAACTTTTAAATTAAATATAAGTTAAAATAGCTTAATACTATAAATACTCTATTTAAAAGAGTAGATTTTAAATTATTTAAATTTAAATTCTAGATAGAATTATTTCTAATTCTTTAAAAAAAGCTTTAATATAAAGTTTAAGATAAATATATATAAGAAGGTAGTTTAAAATATAAATTTATTAAAGCGAGTAGTATAAATAGTTTAAAATATTTAGTATAAAGAATATTAATTATTAGAGTAATTAAGGAAAAGTCTATTTAAGATATTATAATTCTTAGCTTATTCTTTATATTAAAGTAGCTCTAAATAAAGAATATCTTTATTTTAAAGAAAACTAGAGAATTAAAAGTATATATTCTTAAAGATAGCTTAAAGATAATATAGAAAATAAATAATAAAAGATTATTATAAAAGAGTAATATTATATTTATATTAAATATACTTATTATAAAATAAAAGCTTCTTTAAATATATTATAATAATCTTTATATAAGGTATTAAAATATTAAGAAAATTAAAGAGCTATTTTAAAAAAGATTTAATTAGCTTAAAATAATATAAGATATATAAGAGTATATATTTATATATAATATCTGCTAGAGAAATTAAACTCTATAATATAAGCTATATAAAGAGTTAAAGTTTTTACTAATCTTAATATAATTATAATAAAATATCTTAATAGATTTTATAGTAAAACTATTATTATCTAAGAAATAAAGAGTTATTTATAATTACTAATATTAAATTATAAATTATTATTTAAAGATAGTATTTTATATCTCTATTTATAAAATATTAAAGGTAAATAAAATAGTTAATCTTATTATAGATTATATTTATAATTATTTTAAATCTCTATAATTAATTATATTAAATAGAAAAATATTATTTATTAATAAATACTAGATAAAACTTTATTACTATATTTAAATTACTAGACTTTTAAATACTATATTTTACCTCTAAACTAATAGCTAGACTAAAAGGTAAAACTAAATATTAAAGTATTATCTCTAGGTCTATTTAAATTATAAATAAAATAATTAAGTATTTTTATTAATTATAGTAGAGTTTATATATAATAATTTAATCTATATCTTTATAAATATAAGTTTCTTTTATATTATCTATAGATTTAATCTTAAAAGTTAAAATAAATATAACTTTAAAAAGTAAATAAATATATTAATAATTAATAATTAATTAAAAAAACTTATTAAGATTTATATTTAATTAGAAGAATCTTTTTAAAAGACTATTATTATATAATAAAAATATTATAATAAGAAGTATAAGCCTAAATTCTATATAATAAGAGACTAAGTTTATCTTTTAATAAAGAATTTAAAGATAGATTAATTAATTAAAAAACTAGATATAAAATACTTAAGACCTTATAAAGTTATAAAGAGAATTAAGACTTAAGCCTATTAGCTTAAGCTCTTAAAGAAATTAAATAAAATATATTTAATCTTTTATATTTCTTTATTAAAGCCTTATTATTAAAGATTAAGAGCTAAACTTAAGTATTTAAACTTAATCTTAGTAAATAATAAATTAAAATAAGAGATTAAAGCTATTTTAAATAAATAAATAATATAGAGAAAAAAGTAATATTTAATTAAATAAAAGAGCTATTTAAATTATAAAAATTTATAGCAGTTTAAAGAAAACCTTAAGTATACTTAAAATATATTAGCTAAATTTAAGGTAATAATATAAATTATTAATAAGACTTTTTTAAGAAAAGCTTTAAGAAGCTTTAAAAAAAGAAGTTAATAGAATTAATAAGATTTCTCTTTTTTTCCTACTAGGTTTTTAGGTTTTATTTAATTATTTAATTATTTAATTTATATTACTCTTTTTCTATTTATTTAGCTATAAAGGTTTAGAAGTTTTAATAAGAATATAAGAAGCTAATCTATTTAGAAATAAATTTATTTAATATAGACTTACGCATTATATAGCTTAATATATTCTAGTAAATAGCTATAAGTAATTAAGTCTTAAAGTATATTTACTAGCTTCTATATATTAAATATATCTGTATTTAAGTACTCTAGTATAGAAGTTAGCTTCTTGCTTAGCCTATTATTATACTGCTAAATCTTAAAGATAATAGTATCTTTTATTATAGAGAAGTAAAATAATATTAGTATTAAGTAAAATAATATAGTTATATTAATAAAATAATATTAGTATTAAGTAAAATAATATAGTTAAGTAAGTAAGTTTTAAATAATAATATATCGCGCGTTATAGTATTAGTATAATAATATAGCTATATATATTAATTATATAATAAAGTATATAGAAATTAAATATTTACTAAAGAGATTAAATATAATATTTTTAAAGAGATAATTTTTTAAGCAGTATATTTATATAATACTTAGGTTATTATTAAGAGGTTATTTAAGTCTTTATCTATACTTACTTAAGCTATTAGTTATAATTTATTATTATTTATTTCTTATATTATTTCTTTAATATAATTAAGCCTAAATATTTATTATATTTTCTTACTAGGTTTAATATAGTATTAAAATCTTCTAAATAGTATTAAAATCTTCTAAATAGTATTAAATATTATACTAAGGTCTATATTTAATTTATTAAATAAGGTATTTAATAATATCTTTACTATAGACCTTTTTAACGCGATAATTTAATAATATATTAATCTTATAATACTTTATATTATTATTATCTATATTAACCCTTATTAAAGAAATATTATTTATTAAGATAGAATATTTAAATAAGTTATTAATATAGTATAGCTCTAAGTAAGTAATTAAGAATATATTATAATATTACTAGTATACGGGAATATTTAACTAGTAAGTTAATTATTTAATCCTATGCTTTACTATTAATAGTCCTATATATTAGGTAAATAGCTTCTATCTAAGGATTATTATACTAGGTATTTTATATCCTTTATATAGGTAGAATAAAATCTTATTTTTTAGCATAAAGTAAATAGCTTTATAATACTTATTATATATTCTCTTTATATTTATAGCTGCGAGCTAAATAATATTATATGCTTTAAGATATATTATAAAGTCTTATATCTCTTAAATTTAGCTATATAAGTTAGTAGTACTTCTAAGTATAATACTATATATAAGCTTATATAGTATTTTTAAGGTAATTACTAATAGGCTAGCATTAAATATAGCTTATATTAGCGGCAATATTTTAGGCTAATAGCTTATATTATTAAATATAGCTATATAATAGCGGAGTATTATCTTAGCTATTTAATTAATCTTTTTAAACTATTTATTAATCTAAGAGTAATAGGCAGTTAAATAAAGTAGCCTTATATTTAATTTTTTAAAGAATTCTAACTATAGTTTTAATAAGAATTTAAAGTTATAGTTAGATAAAATTATTAATAATATATTTTAATTCTTTAGAGTTAATTATTTAAAGAGTATTATAGCTTATTCTTTAGCTATTTATAAGTCTCTACCTATAATAAATATAATCTATTTAGTAAACTTATATATTATTATAAGAATTTAATTAAACTATTTAATATTTAGTAAATCTATAATAAAGTCTATAGTAATTATATAGAATAATATATTAGAAGTTAAAATTAATTAGTAATTATTATATAAGATATAATATTATATCTTATTTAGCTAGCATTTATAGCAATATATAATATATACTTTAACTTATTTTATTAGTCTATAGATAGTAAAATAGTA
Organism: Paecilomyces variotii; assembly: GCF_004022145.1. Taxonomy (NCBI): domain Eukaryota; kingdom Fungi; phylum Ascomycota; class Eurotiomycetes; order Eurotiales; family Thermoascaceae; genus Paecilomyces; species Paecilomyces variotii. Next base: position 101 of record NW_021167211.1, on the reverse strand, counting down.
AAATACTACTATTATTTAATATTATTCTAAGTATTTAATATTATTATATATTATATAGAAGATATTTTTAATATTATAGTTAATAAATAAAGCCTTTTTAT
>NW_021167210.1:0-4745 GCF_004022145.1 Paecilomyces variotii | reverse complement strand
AAAAGGTTATTATATAAAATATCTAAATCTATTTAATTTAATTAGCGCTATATAGTTATAATAAATATAGATTGCAGATCTAATATCTTAAAAAATATAAGCTAAAAATATTAAATATAAAGACTACTATCTCTAAGGAAGAAATAGGCTAAAGCTTTATAACTCTAAGAACTAGACTAATTACTAAAAATAAGTTTAAGAAAACTATAGGCCTAAGAAACATTATACTTAAATAAAAAAAAATAACCTTTATTAATAATCTATATTAACTAATATTAAAGAATTAGGGAATAAATCTTAATAATATCTATTGTTTTAATTATAGAAAGTAAGATAAAATAAGATCTAATTAAAGAAGATCTAGGCCTTTTAATATTTAGATAAATAAAGTTATAGCTATAGATAAAATAATACTTAATTAATTAAACTAAGATTACTTAAAAGTTAAAACAGAGCTATACTTTATACTAAAGTAAGATATATTATTAATATAAGATTATCTATAGAGAAAAAGAATTTAGCTTTATAAGTTAAAGGTTTTAAAATATATATAATATTAGAAATTAAAGTATTCCTACTTTAGGAATAATTTATAATATTAAAAAAAGAGATAATATAAATTATAATAACTAAGGAAAGTAAATAGAGGCATTTATTCTTAAAGAGAGAAAAGCTATATAATAGGGAGAACTAGTATAAAAAATATAATTAATTAAGAGATTATATACTTTTACTTAAAATCTTTAAAAAATCTATAAATAAAGCAGGAGAGGAAGAAAGATAATAAAAAAACAATACCTTTTAATTATTTAGAATAAAATAATTAGCTTTTTTTTTCTATTATTATTCAGTATTAGTTTAGTATTAAATTATTATTAATTTACTATATTAATCTATAGCTAGAGCTTCTTTTCTAGCTTTACTCTAAGCTCTAAAGCTAAATATCCTTCCCTTCTTTCTTAATACCTACTTGCTTAAAGACTTTATATTAAGTCTTAATATATCTTCCTATAATACTATGCTATTAATAGTTCTGTATTTTTAAATGCCTAAGCTATCTATACCTCTAGATCTAGTAATATTAAGGAGTTAGGAGTTCTTTTATTTTAACTAATACTAAAAAGATTAGTACTTTTTTCTATATTTTTTTAAAGAAATAGTAATAAAGATAATAATAAGAAATTCTTCTACTTTTTAATAAATAGTTTTTGCTTAATAATTTCTTATTCCTTTTAAATTTTTATTTTTCTTTTATATTTGCTAAGCTCTTCCTTATATTTAATAGTCTTTCTTTTCTTTTATTATTAATATATATTTTTGCCTTATATTATATTTACTGTCTTTATTAATCTAAGAGATATATTTATCTCTTTTTATTTATAGTAGTAATCTTCTTTAGCTATTTTACTTATCTTTTTATTACTTTTTACCTCTTTTTTTAGCTTTAGTCTTAACCTTAGTTTTTAATTTTCCTTTCTCCCTTATTTCTACTTAATATTTTAATACCCTTTATATTTAACTCTAATTTATTATGGGAAGATATATTAAGACTTAGTATAGAGTCTTTAAGCAAGTAAATATAAAAAAGGAAAAGAAGGGTATTTAGTTTTAGAGCTTAGAATAGAGTTAGAGGAGAAGCTCTAGCTATAAACTAATATAATAAACTAATAATATTCTAATATTAAACTAATACTAAACAATAATAGAAAAGAAAAGCTAATTATTTTATTCTGAATAATTAAAAGGGTATTATCTTTCTCTCTCCTGCTTTACTTATAGACTTTTTAAAGACTTTAAGCAGAAGCATATAACCTCCTAACTAATTACATTCTTTATACTAATTCTTCCTACTACAATATTAATTAATAATTACCTGTAGATAATTTAAATAATAATAATATAAAGAATAATAGCATTATAAAAGATCTAATAATAAATATTAAGGGTAAAATAAGTTTTATACTTTTTAAGTTTATTAATATATATAAATTAAAGATAGAGAAGAAAGTATTAAAGACTTTAATATATAAATTAATAAATAAGGTATTATTATATAAAGTAAATAAATAATATTATATTATATAAGATTAGATACTATTTATATTTTATAATAAGAAATAATTAAAAGTAGAGAAAAATATAGTAGCTATAATATATAGATCTAATAATTTAATAAGTTATAATTAAAGAGAAGAGATTCTATAGTCTTTATAATAGCTAGAGTTTATCTATATTTTAATAATTTTTAATATATATAAGGTATATTAGGTTTAGTATTTTATTATAACTGCGCTTTATATTATAAGGCTAAAAGAGATAGAGAAAGAATCTACTACTAAAAATATAGTAGATTTATAATTTATTATTAAAAATATAATAGATTTATTATCTTTTTTATAGCTTAGTATTATAAATGCTTAAGTATTTAGTAATAAAGCTAAAGTAAAAGAATAGATAATAATATTAATAAATAAAAATATTTATAATAGCGATTTATATTTAAATAATAAGTTTATTAAGTAGTTTTAATATCTTAATTATATTAATCCTAATAAAGATTAAGCACTAATAATTATATTAATAGCTAATATTATTAATAATTAGAAGATATAATAGAGTTAGTTTAATAATTTTACTTATTAGAGGAAAAATATAGAAAAGATATATATTACTTTAAATATTTTAAACCCTATAAGATTAAAGTTATTAAAAATAAGAATTAATATATACTTATATTTTTAGCAATTAGTAATAATTTATATGCTTCTTAAATTTAAGAATAATTTTTAGCTTTATAATAGTATTTTAGCAGATATTATTAGATTTAGAAAGATATAGATAATTATTAAATATTTTATAGCTATATATATTATTTCTTTATAATTTAAATCTTAGGGAAGCTTTTTTTAAAATCTTTCTTATTATATAATTTAGTTAGATATTAATAATTATATAGAAAGCTATTAAGATTAAGTATAAACTTTTAAAATAATTTATTAAGCTAAATTTTATTATTATTCTATTATATTTTATATAGTAGTAGGTAAATAAACTATATTATATTACTAATATTTTTAATATTTATATATATTTTAATAATATAAGGGAAAAAGCTTTTAGTATAGCTATTGTTTTTTTAAAGCTATAATATAATAATTTAATTTTTATAGATTTTATATGAAATTATTAATTAATTATTATTATATTATACTATATATTAGCTATATAATATAGAATTATAGTAAGATAGAGATAGGAGAATAATTATAGATATATTAAAGCCTAGCTATTTTACCTAAATAGATTATTTAAGACTATTATCTTAAATAAGGCTTACTAGTTATATAATATAAGATTATAATAATTAATAATAGTATTATTACTATAAGTAAAGTAGTATCTATTATTTATTATAATATTATTATTTAATACTATTAAGGATTTCTATAGCTTAATACTATTATTAATTAAGCTAGAGAATAATTATTTATAGTATAATTTTAATATACTTAAAGAGTTTAACCTATTTATTATTAATAAGAATAACTTATATTTAGTTCTTTAACTAACTTATAAAACAATTAATAAATTTATTTAGAAAGATAATAAGCTACTAGGTAAAGTTATAGACTATTATATTAAGATAATATAGTAGTAATATCTTATTTACAGATATTTATTATTATATATTTTTTTTATTAGAGGGACTATAATTAGAGATATTATTCCCCTAGCGCATATATTATAGATTAATTTAAGGTTTATAAAATATAAGTAATATTAATATAATCTCTAGCTAAAGTTAATTTTTAAAAAATTAGTCTATAAGCTACTAGATAATAGACTTATTTAATATATAAGTAAATATTAAGAACTTATATTTATTAGGATATAATTATAGTTTAAATATATATAGAAAGATATACTAGCTAAAAAGGCTAGAAAGCTTATTACCTAAATATACTTTAAGAAATTAATAAAAAAATAGGTATTAAAAGCTAGCAAAATTAAGTATTTTTTATATAAAGAGTAGATTAAATTATAGTAATTAAATACTTTATCTTTAGTATTATATCTTATAAAAGCCTTTACTAATATTATATAGGAGTAAGACTTAATTAATTATTTAACCCTATAGTTTTTATTATAGGGGTCCCTAAAATTTTAGGCATTATTATTTATTATTTAGGATTAACTCTTGCTATATAAGGAGAAGTCTATAGTATAGTATATTAATCTTATATAATAGTTTTTTATTAGGGTTATATTATATTTATATAGTATTAATATATATATTTTTTATACTAAATTTAACTATTTTAAAAGAAAGATCTTATTATAAACTTTCTGCTTACAGAGAGATTTTTATATAATATTAATCTACTTATATTATATAAATATAATAAGATCTAATCTCTAGTCCCTTTACTAGAATATATATTTATTTAATATTTTAATATCTAACTGTTTTATTTAATAGGCAGTTAAATATATTTATTATTTTAGCTAAAACTATATTATTAAAATATATAATTATTTTTTAAGAACTTATTTAATATTTAGCAGCTTATATTAAATCTTAATAAATTTATCTTAAGTTTAGTTACTAAGCTAAACTATAAGATTATTAATATATAATTTAACTCTAATAATAAAAAGTTAGACCTTAATATTTAGGTAAGAAATTTTAATAAGATAATTTCCCTAGTAAAAGAAGAGTATTTATTATATATTAAATAATTTTT
>NW_021167209.1:0-5327 GCF_004022145.1 Paecilomyces variotii | reverse complement strand
GTATAGTCTCTTATATATAATCTAAATAAATATATTCTTATAATTATCTTCTAAGATTATTTTAAAGAAATCTTCTATAATCTTTACCTTTTAATTTTTTAATATTTAATTATTAATATTTTTAAAGAAGCCTTTTATAATCTTCTTTTAATTCTAGAAAAGTCTAAGAAATATAAATATATAAAATCTCTACCTTTTATTATTTAGTACTTAGTTATTAATATTAATATCTTATAATTTTAATTTATTAGATAATTTTATAAGTTTAAACCTATAAAATCTTAATTAATTAAATTATTAAGCTAGTAGTATATTAATTTATATAGTTAATTACCCTTTTAAATTTCTTATTAAAGCTATATTTAATATAGTTCTTTATAGAATATAAAGATTAATATTTTCTTCTTATTTATTTTTAAAGAACTTAGCTTAATAAGTTTTAATAATCTTTTTTATACTAAGTACTTTAACTTTCTATTATTTATTTATATCTTTAATATATTTAATAAATATATATAAATATCTATAGTTTATTAACTTATCTTTTTATATTTTTAGCAGTAGTAAATTAAGGTTTATATATAATATTACTTAATATCTTTATACTCTTAAGTAATTAATAAATAATTTTACCTTAATAAATATCTTCTTAAGAATTATCTATACTCTATTAACTATTAGTCTATTTAATACTTTATTTTTAATATATATATTAGTTTAAGTAGTTTTTATCTATAGCTTAATTAAAAGATTAATATCTTTAAATATAATATAGGTTCTTCTCTTAATAGTTTAATATACTCTTTTAATTACTTTATTTTAAATTAATATATATAGAACTATTAATTTATAATAAATATTAAAATTCTTTCTCTATATCTTAAAAATATTCTTAAGTTCTAATATATTATTTAATTAAATATTAAGTATTTTAAGATTAATAATAGTTTTAACTTCTCTTTTTTATTTATTTAAGATAGAGCTAATATTAAATTTAGCTTTTATTAAAGATATTTATATTTTCTGCAAATAATTATTTATAATAGTTAAGAAGTAAATATATTTATCTTTTAATTCTAATATCTAATTATATATATTTATATAGATTAATTTTAAAATATCTTTCTTTTACTTATTTATTATATCTTTTTTATTTTTAATATTAATTATAATATAAGTTATATACTAATAATTATTAATAACTTTAATTAGTTTCTTTAATATAATTATTTTATATAAGCTTTTAATCTTTTTAAATTTAAGATAATTAATTTACTTATATTAAAGCTAATATTTCTCTTAAATTTAATCTTTTATATTTCTTTTATAAGAGAGTTTATTAAGATATTTTAACTTATAATTATTATTATTAATTCTAGAAAAGGCTTTTTTAAAATTATTTTAAAAAGTAACTATAGTATAATAGGCTTAATCTTTCTTATATATAAGCTAGCTATATATAATAGTATATAGCTTTAATATTAAGTTTAAAAAGATTTTCTTTATAATATAAACTTTATATTTAAATATATCTTAAATTATAATATTATTAAATCTATTTAATATAGATATTAAACTAGTATTAAGATAATTATATAAGTTAAATTACTAGTAGAGTTTCTTAGTTAATAATAGATTTACTCTAAGCTTTAAAATAAATAATATATTTTTTAAATATATAATTTTTTTATTTTATTTATCTAGTATAGTAGTATCTATATATTTTATATATAAAATTTCTTCTCTTACTTAAATATACTTTCTCTTAATCTTTATTAATAGTCTTTTAAAATAATAGGTCTTATTAATTATATATAAACTAATATTACTATTAATATATTATTAGAGTAAATTCTTATCAGTTATATTTTTTAATATATAAATAATCTTATAAAAAACTTAATTATCTAGTATAATTAAATTAGGCTTTAAATATAATAACTTAATATTAAAGATTTTCTTTATTTTATAAGCCTTTTATTTTTTTTAAAAAATCTTTTCTTTTTTAAGAATTAAATTTCTTAAAATAGCTTAGCTATTATTTTTACTAGTTTTTAATTTATAAATAAAAATAAGCTCTTAAAAAATTTTTTTCTTTATCTTTAAATATTTTAAGTAGCTTATTAAATTATAAATAATTATAAATAGTCTTTAATAAAATAGTTTTTCTTATATATATAGTATTTAATAAGTTTTTATTTTTTATATAAAATGCGCTTAATAGAGAAGCTTAGAATTTAGCTTTTATTTCCTTAAAAATAGCTAAAATATCTTTTATTTCTAAATATTTTTAAATATTAATTATTATTCTAATAATAATATATTTACTAAATAAATTAAAGAGTAAGTATTAAATCTTAACTTTAAGTTTAGCTAAAAAAGATATAATATTATTATAAGTTACTATTTTCTTTCTTATTTATTATAATTATCTCTATATATTAATAATAGTTTATTTAAGTATTATTTTAAAATTAATAAGTAATTAAATAAGTTAGTATTATTAAGTAAGCTAAGTCTTTTTATATTATCTCTTAAGATAATTCTATAATACTTTAGTAATAATATCTTTAATATATTTATTTTAATTATCTTTAAATAAGTATTTTATAATTTAATATTATATTATTATATTATTTTTCTTTTATAATAAATTACTATCTTATTATTAATATTTTATAATATTTTAATAGTTCTTATTAATAAGCTATTTTTTTATATAAATAAACTATTTTTTATAATTTTCTTTAAAAAGAATAAGAATTAATTTCTCTTTTTAATTATTAGAGTTATTAATAAGAGATATTCTTATCTATATATAAAATAATTTAGTTAATTCTCTAACTATATATAGAATAATTTAATTAATTCTTTAACTATTAATAAATTCTAATACTTATTAAATTTAATATTTATAAAATAAGTATTAAAGTAATTTTATTATAATATCTCTTTTATAAAAGTATTTAATAGCTATTATTTTAAATCTTATAATCTTAATAAAGAGTTTTATATTACTTAAGTATTTATTTTTTTAAATTCTTATTAACTTAAGCTTATAACTAGTTAAAAAAAATAAAAAATAAAAATAACTTTTATACTAGCTTTAAAAAAAAATATAATTTAAGATAAAGATAAAATATAAGGGGTAAAACTAATATTAATATATCTTTATATTATAATTAATTAATTATATTAAGTTAATTAAATTCTTCTTTTAAGCTAATATACTTAATATAAGAACTTTTTTATTAGGCTAATTATTCTCTATAACTATATATATAATTATTTTAAACTTTCTTATAAAAGAATTCCTTATATATTTTTTTTATAAACTACTAGTTCTAACTACTATATTATAATATTTATTTCCTTTAGCCTTTATAGCTTTCTTTACTTAAGTTATTTAAATATTATAAGCTTATTTATTTCTTAATTAAGTTATTAGCTTTTTATCTTATAAGTTATAATATTTCTTTTATTAATTCTCTTATAAGCTATAAATTAATTAAATTAATATAATTAATATTTTTATATTTTATAAGACTAATATTATAAAAATATTTTTATAATAAATCTAGAAATATTAAGATATCTTTAAGTAAAGCTTAGTTAACTAGCTTATTTATTTAAATATTTAAGTTACTTATAGTAAGTTAAATAATATTTAAATTTTTTATATTTTTAATAATTATTATTTAATCTATTATTTAATCTAGAGTATAAGCGATAAAGTTTTAATATATTATTAAATAGTATCTTTAACTATTTAATAGATTAAGTCTACTATTTATAGTTAATTCTTAATATATTATTTTAGAATAAGTATTTTTACTCTATTAATAATTAGCGCTAATATTATAGATATAACTTTATTATAATTATATTGCCTATTTAATAGTAATAATATTAAACTATCTTAGTAGCTATTTAATAATAATATTCCCTTAATTTAGAGTAATTAACTTTTTTATCTCTTATATTTTTATAGCTACGCTTAGTTATAGATAGTAGTATATCTTAAATTTAAGTATTTCTAACTATTTCTCTTAAGCTTTAAGATTAAGATATTATTATCTTATTATTTTATATAGAATCTATATATTTTAATAAAAATAATACTAGTATTTCTATAGTATTATATATTTATATTTTCTAATAACTCTTTTTTTTAATATTTACCTATAATCTCTTTATAAGTTATATTAAGTACTTTTTAGCTTATAGCTTTTTAAGTAAGCTAGTTAAGCTATAGAGATTAGCTCTCTTTAATTATATTATTCTTAATTAACTTTATTATTTTATTTTATTTAATATTAAAAGAAATTTTAATATTAGTTTATTTTATAATTAACTTAATTATATTTAAAGATAATATTACTCTATAAATAAGAACTTTTTCTTTTCTTATAGACTAAATAATTAATTAAAATATTTTAAATTAAGCTATAAATAGCTTTTATAGAGTAATAAAGGTATTAGTTAATAATTTTATCTTCTTATTCTAATAATAAGAGTAAAGAGTATTATTAAGAAAGAAAGTAATATAAGAGCTAATTAATTTATTAAGCTATAGCTATTTTAAGATATTATTATTATATATAATATAAATAAAGGCTTTTTTAACCCTTAAGAAAGTATTATAGCGCTATTATTCTTAAAGTAAAGATATATACTTAAATAGCCTATAAATATCTTTAATATTTTCTTAAAGTTCTTATAAATATAATTTAATAAGCTATTATATTTAAGAACTAATTTCTATTTTTTAATTTTTAAATATAAGATAATTATCTCTTAGTATAAAAATTAAATAAGGTAAAAATAATATTATAATAAGCTAATAATAAAATAGAGAAATAAGTAATATAAAAAATAAAAGACTTATATATAATACTATATTACTATTAATTAAAGATAAAGATATAAATAATAATATTAAGGTAAAGCTATTAATAGAAGTTAATTTTAATTTAATAAATATTAATACTTTATTTATATAGATAATAAAAATAATAGCTATATTAAATAAAATAATAATAAAGACTATAATAAAGCTAATAAAGTAAAATTAAAGAATTCTTTATAAGCTTAATAAATAATAAGATTAAAATATATAATTTAATAGAAATTACTTTATCTTAAGTAATAATTATAATAATAACTAGAATATTATTAATAATACTATAACTATATTAATAAGATTATACTTAAATAACTTAGCCTCTTAAAAGTAAGAAAAACTTAAATTCTTTTAATTAAACTTAAAGGACTATAAATATATAGAAATAAAGCTAATAATAATTATTAATAGCTAAATATTCTAT